>NC_143388.1:2500-27500 GCF_980474605.1 Leiobunum rupestre | reverse complement strand
AGGTTAGGTTAGGTTAGGTTAGGTTAGGTTAGGTTAGGTTAGGTTAGGTTAGGTTAGGTTAGGTTAGGTTAGGTTAGGTTAGGTTAGGTTAGGTTAGGTTAGGTTAGGTTAGGTTAGGTTAGGTTAGGTTAGGTTAGGTTAGGTTAGGTTAGGTTAGGTTAGGTTAGGTTGGGTTAGGTTAGGTTAGGTTAGGTTAGGTTGGGTTAGGTTAGGTTAGGTTAGGTTAGGTTAGGTTAGGTTAGGTTAGGTTAGGTTAGGTTAGGTTAGGTTAGGTTGGGTTAGGTTAGGTTAGGTTAGGTTAGGTTAGGTTAGGTTAGGTTAGGTTAGGTTAGGTTAGGTTAGGTTAGGTTAGGTTAGGTTAGGTTAGGTTAGGTTAGGTTAGGTTAGGTTAGGTTAGGTTAGGTTAGGTTAGGTTAGGTTAGGTTAGGTTAGGTTAGGTTAGGTTAGGTTAGGTTAGGTTAGGTTAGGTTAGGTTAGGTTAGGTTAGGTTAGGTTAGGTTAGGTTAGGTTAGGTTAGGTTAGGTTAGGTTAGGTTAGGTTAGGTTAGGTTAGGTTAGGTTAGGTTGGGTTAGGTTAGGTTAGGTTAGGTTAGGTTAGGTTAGGTTAGGTTAGGTTAGGTTAGGTTAGGTTAGGTTAGGTTAGGTTAGGTTAGGTTAGGTTAGGTTAGGTTAGGTTAGGTTAGGTTAGGTTAGGTTAGGTTAGGTTAGGTTAGGTTAGGTTAGGTTAGGTTAGGTTAGGTTAGGTTAGGTTAGGTTAGGTTAGGTTAGGTTAGGTTAGGTTAGGTTAGGTTAGGTTAGGTTAGGTTAGGTTAGGTTAGGTTAGGTTAGGTTAGGTTAGGTTAGGTTAGGTTAGGTTAGGTTAGGTTAGGTTAGGTTAGGTTAGGTTAGGTTAGGTTAGGTTAGGTTAGGTTAGGTTAGGTTAGGTTAGGTTAGGTTAGGTTAGGTTAGGTTAGGTTAGGTTAGGTTAGGTTAGGTTAGGTTAGGTTAGGTTAGGTTAGGTTAGGTTAGGTTAGGTTAGGTTAGGTTAGGTTAGGTTAGGTTAGGTTAGGTTAGGTTAGGTTAGGTTAGGTTAGGTTAGGTTGGGTTAGGTTAGGTTAGGTTAGGTTAGGTTAGGTTAGGTTAGGTTAGGTTAGGTTGGGTTAGGTTAGGTTAGGTTAGGTTAGGTTAGGTTAGGTTAGGTTAGGTTAGGTTGGGTTAGGTTAGGTTAGGTTAGGTTAGGTTAGGTTAGGTTAGGTTAGGTTAGGTTAGGTTAGGTTAGGTTAGGTTAGGTTAGGTTAGGTTAGGTTAGGTTAGGTTAGGTTAGGTTAGGTTAGGTTAGGTTAGGTTAGGTTAGGTTAGGTTGGGTTAGGTTAGGTTAGGTTAGGTTAGGTTAGGTTAGGTTAGGTTAGGTTAGGTTAGGTTGGGTTAGGTTAGGTTAGGTTAGGTTAGGTTAGGTTAGGTTAGGTTAGGTTAGGTTAGGTTAGGTTAGGTTAGGTTAGGTTAGGTTAGGTTAGGTTAGGTTAGGTTAGGTTAGGTTAGGTTAGGTTAGGTTAGGTTAGGTTAGGTTAGGTTAGGTTAGGTTAGGTTAGGTTAGGTTAGGTTAGGTTAGGTTAGGTTAGGTTAGGTTAGGTTAGGTTAGGTTAGGTTAGGTTAGGTTAGGTTAGGTTAGGTTAGGTTAGGTTAGGTTAGGTTAGGTTAGGTTAGGTTAGGTTAGGTTAGGTTAGGTTAGGTTAGGTTAGGTTAGGTTAGGTTAGGTTAGGTTAGGTTAGGTTAGGTTAGGTTAGGTTAGGTTAGGTTAGGTTAGGTTAGGTTAGGTTAGGTTAGGTTAGGTTAGGTTAGGTTAGGTTAGGTTAGGTTAGGTTAGGTTAGGTTAGGTTAGGTTAGGTTAGGTTAGGTTAGGTTAGGTTAGGTTAGGTTAGGTTAGGTTAGGTTAGGTTAGGTTAGGTTAGGTTAGGTTAGGTTAGGTTAGGTTAGGTTAGGTTAGGTTAGGTTAGGTTAGGTTAGGTTAGGTTAGGTTAGGTTAGGTTAGGTTAGGTTAGGTTAGGTTAGGTTAGGTTAGGTTAGGTTAGGTTAGGTTAGGTTAGGTTAGGTTAGGTTAGGTTAGGTTAGGTTAGGTTAGGTTAGGTTAGGTTAGGTTAGGTTAGGTTAGGTTAGGTTAGGTTAGGTTAGGTTAGGTTAGGTTAGGTTAGGTTAGGTTAGGTTAGGTTAGGTTAGGTTAGGTTAGGTTAGGTTAGGTTAGGTTAGGTTAGGTTAGGTTAGGTTAGGTTAGGTTAGGTTAGGTTAGGTTAGGTTAGGTTAGGTTAGGTTAGGTTAGGTTAGGTTAGGTTAGGTTAGGTTAGGTTAGGTTAGGTTAGGTTAGGTTAGGTTAGGTTAGGTTAGGTTAGGTTAGGTTAGGTTAGGTTAGGTTAGGTTAGGTTAGGTTAGGTTAGGTTAGGTTAGGTTAGGTTAGGTTAGGTTAGGTTAGGTTAGGTTAGGTTAGGTTAGGTTAGGTTAGGTTAGGTTAGGTTAGGTTAGGTTAGGTTAGGTTAGGTTAGGTTAGGTTAGGTTAGGTTAGGTTAGGTTAGGTTAGGTTAGGTTAGGTTAGGTTAGGTTAGGTTAGGTTAGGTTAGGTTAGGTTAGGTTAGGTTAGGTTAGGTTAGGTTAGGTTAGGTTAGGTTAGGTTAGGTTAGGTTAGGTTAGGTTAGGTTAGGTTAGGTTAGGTTAGGTTAGGTTAGGTTAGGTTAGGTTAGGTTAGGTTAGGTTAGGTTAGGTTAGGTTAGGTTAGGTTAGGTTAGGTTAGGTTAGGTTAGGTTAGGTTAGGTTAGGTTAGGTTAGGTTAGGTTAGGTTAGGTTAGGTTAGGTTAGGTTAGGTTAGGTTAGGTTAGGTTAGGTTAGGTTAGGTTAGGTTAGGTTAGGTTAGGTTAGGTTAGGTTAGGTTAGGTTAGGTTAGGTTAGGTTAGGTTAGGTTAGGTTAGGTTAGGTTAGGTTAGGTTAGGTTAGGTTAGGTTAGGTTAGGTTAGGTTAGGTTAGGTTAGGTTAGGTTAGGTTAGGTTAGGTTAGGTTAGGTTAGGTTAGGTTAGGTTAGGTTAGGTTAGGTTAGGTTAGGTTAGGTTAGGTTAGGTTAGGTTAGGTTAGGTTAGGTTAGGTTAGGTTAGGTTAGGTTAGGTTAGGTTAGGTTAGGTTAGGTTAGGTTAGGTTAGGTTAGGTTAGGTTAGGTTAGGTTAGGTTAGGTTAGGTTAGGTTAGGTTAGGTTAGGTTAGGTTAGGTTAGGTTAGGTTAGGTTAGGTTAGGTTAGGTTAGGTTAGGTTAGGTTAGGTTAGGTTAGGTTAGGTTAGGTTAGGTTAGGTTAGGTTAGGTTAGGTTAGGTTAGGTTAGGTTAGGTTAGGTTAGGTTAGGTTAGGTTAGGTTAGGTTAGGTTAGGTTAGGTTAGGTTAGGTTAGGTTAGGTTAGGTTAGGTTAGGTTAGGTTAGGTTAGGTTAGGTTAGGTTAGGTTAGGTTAGGTTAGGTTAGGTTAGGTTAGGTTAGGTTAGGTTAGGTTAGGTTAGGTTAGGTTAGGTTAGGTTAGGTTAGGTTAGGTTAGGTTAGGTTAGGTTAGGTTAGGTTAGGTTAGGTTAGGTTAGGTTAGGTTAGGTTAGGTTAGGTTAGGTTAGGTTAGGTTAGGTTAGGTTAGGTTAGGTTAGGTTAGGTTAGGTTAGGTTAGGTTAGGTTAGGTTAGGTTAGGTTAGGTTAGGTTAGGTTAGGTTAGGTTAGGTTAGGTTAGGTTAGGTTAGGTTAGGTTAGGTTAGGTTAGGTTAGGTTAGGTTAGGTTAGGTTAGGTTAGGTTAGGTTAGGTTAGGTTAGGTTAGGTTAGGTTAGGTTAGGTTAGGTTAGGTTAGGTTAGGTTAGGTTAGGTTAGGTTAGGTTAGGTTAGGTTAGGTTAGGTTAGGTTAGGTTAGGTTAGGTTAGGTTAGGTTAGGTTAGGTTAGGTTAGGTTAGGTTAGGTTAGGTTAGGTTAGGTTAGGTTAGGTTAGGTTAGGTTAGGTTAGGTTAGGTTAGGTTAGGTTAGGTTAGGTTAGGTTAGGTTAGGTTAGGTTAGGTTAGGTTAGGTTAGGTTAGGTTAGGTTAGGTTAGGTTAGGTTAGGTTAGGTTAGGTTAGGTTAGGTTAGGTTAGGTTAGGTTAGGTTAGGTTAGGTTAGGTTAGGTTAGGTTAGGTTAGGTTAGGTTAGGTTAGGTTAGGTTAGGTTAGGTTAGGTTAGGTTAGGTTAGGTTAGGTTAGGTTAGGTTAGGTTAGGTTAGGTTAGGTTAGGTTAGGTTAGGTTAGGTTAGGTTAGGTTAGGTTAGGTTAGGTTAGGTTAGGTTAGGTTAGGTTAGGTTAGGTTAGGTTAGGTTAGGTTAGGTTAGGTTAGGTTAGGTTAGGTTAGGTTAGGTTAGGTTAGGTTAGGTTAGGTTAGGTTAGGTTAGGTTAGGTTAGGT
Source organism: Leiobunum rupestre (assembly GCF_980474605.1). Classification (NCBI taxonomy): domain Eukaryota; kingdom Metazoa; phylum Arthropoda; class Arachnida; order Opiliones; family Sclerosomatidae; genus Leiobunum; species Leiobunum rupestre. The sequence goes on along the minus strand of NC_143388.1, from coordinate 23,091 downwards.
TAGGTTAGGTTAGGTTAGGTTAGGTTAGGTTAGGTTAGGTTAGGTTAGGTTAGGTTAGGTTAGGTTAGGTTAGGTTAGGTTAGGTTAGGTTAGGTTAGGTTAGGTTAGGTTAGGTTAGGTTAGGTTAGGTTAGGTTAGGTTAGGTTAGGTTAGGTTAGGTTAGGTTAGGTTAGGTTAGGTTAGGTTAGGTTAGGTTAGGTTAGGTTAGGTTAGGTTAGGTTAGGTTAGGTTAGGTTAGGTTAGGTTAGGTTAGGTTAGGTTAGGTTAGGTTAGGTTAGGTTAGGTTAGGTTAGGTTAGGTTAGGTTAGGTTAGGTTAGGTTAGGTTAGGTTAGGTTAGGTTAGGTTAGGTTAGGTTAGGTTAGGTTAGGTTAGGTTAGGTTAGGTTAGGTTAGGTTAGGTTAGGTTAGGTTAGGTTAGGTTAGGTTAGGTTAGGTTAGGTTAGGTTAGGTTAGGTTAGGTTAGGTTAGGTTAGGTTAGGTTAGGTTAGGTTAGGTTAGGTTAGGTTAGGTTAGGTTAGGTTAGGTTAGGTTAGGTTAGGTTAGGTTAGGTTAGGTTAGGTTAGGTTAGGTTAGGTTAGGTTAGGTTAGGTTAGGTTAGGTTAGGTTAGGTTAGGTTAGGTTAGGTTAGGTTAGGTTAGGTTAGGTTAGGTTAGGTTAGGTTAGGTTAGGTTAGGTTAGGTTAGGTTAGGTTAGGTTAGGTTAGGTTAGGTTAGGTTAGGTTAGGTTAGGTTAGGTTAGGTTAGGTTAGGTTAGGTTAGGTTAGGTTATGTTAGGTTAGGTTAGGTTAGGTTAGGTTAGGTTAGGTTAGGTTAGGTTAGGTTAGGTTAGGTTAGGTTAGGTTAGGTTAGGTTAGGTTAGGTTAGGTTAGGTTAGGTTAGGTTAGGTTAGGTTAGGTTAGGTTAGGTTAGGTTAGGTTAGGTTAGGTTAGGTTAGGTTAGGTTAGGTTAGGTTAGGTTAGGTTAGGTTAGGTTAGGTTAGGTTAGGTTAGGTTAGGTTAGGTTAGGTTAGGTTAGGTTAGGTTAGGTTAGGTTAGGTTAGGTTAGGTTAGGTTAGGTTAGGTTAGGTTAGGTTAGGTTAGGTTAGGTTAGGTTAGGTTAGGTTAGGTTAGGTTAGGTTAGGTTAGGTTAGGTTAGGTTAGGTTAGGTTAGGTTAGGTTAGGTTAGGTTAGGTTAGGTTAGGTTAGGTTAGGTTAGGTTAGGTTAGGTTAGGTTAGGTTAGGTTAGGTTAGGTTAGGTTAGGTTAGGTTAGGTTAGGTTAGGTTAGGTTAGGTTAGGTTAGGTTAGGTTAGGTTAGGTTAGGTTAGGTTAGGTTAGGTTAGGTTAGGTTAGGTTAGGTTAGGTTAGGTTAGGTTAGGTTAGGTTAGGTTAGGTTAGGTTAGGTTAGGTTAGGTTAGGTTAGGTTAGGTTAGGTTAGGTTAGGTTAGGTTAGGTTAGGTTAGGTTAGGTTAGGTTAGGTTAGGTTAGGTTAGGTTAGGTTAGGTTAGGTTAGGTTAGGTTAGGTTAGGTTAGGTTAGGTTAGGTTAGGTTAGGTTAGGTTAGGTTAGGTTAGGTTAGGTTAGGTTAGGTTAGGTTAGGTTAGGTTAGGTTAGGTTAGGTTAGGTTAGGTTAGGTTAGGTTAGGTTAGGTTAGGTTAGGTTAGGTTAGGTTAGGTTAGGTTAGGTTAGGTTAGGTTAGGTTAGGTTAGGTTAGGTTAGGTTAGGTTAGGTTAGGTTAGGTTAGGTTAGGTTAGGTTAGGTTAGGTTAGGTTAGGTTAGGTTAGGTTAGGTTAGGTTAGGTTAGGTTAGGTTAGGTTAGGTTAGGTTAGGTTAGGTTAGGTTAGGTTAGGTTAGGTTAGGTTAGGTTAGGTTAGGTTAGGTTAGGTTAGGTTAGGTTAGGTTAGGTTAGGTTAGGTTAGGTTAGGTTAGGTTAGGTTAGGTTAGGTTAGGTTAGGTTAGGTTAGGTTAGGTTAGGTTAGGTTAGGTTAGGTTAGGTTAGGTTAGGTTAGGTTAGGTTAGGTTAGGTTAGGTTAGGTTAGGTTAGGTTAGGTTAGGTTAGGTTAGGTTAGGTTAGGTTAGGTTAGGTTAGGTTAGGTTAGGTTAGGTTAGGTTAGGTTAGGTTAGGTTAGGTTAGGTTAGGTTAGGTTAGGTTAGGTTAGGTTAGGTTAGGTTAGGTTAGGTTAGGTTAGGTTAGGTTAGGTTAGGTTAGGTTAGGTTAGGTTAGGTTAGGTTAGGTTAGGTTAGGTTAGGTTAGGTTAGGTTAGGTTAGGTTAGGTTAGGTTAGGTTAGGTTAGGTTAGGTTAGGTTAGGTTAGGTTAGGTTAGGTTAGGTTAGGTTAGGTTAGGTTAGGTTAGGTTAGGTTAGGTTAGGTTAGGTTAGGTTAGGTTAGGTTAGGTTAGGTTAGGTTAGGTTAGGTTAGGTTAGGTTAGGTTAGGTTAGGTTAGGTTAGGTTAGGTTAGGTTAGGTTAGGTTAGGTTAGGTTAGGTTAGGTTAGGTTAGGTTAGGTTAGGTTAGGTTAGGTTAGGTTAGGTTAGGTTAGGTTAGGTTAGGTTAGGTTAGGTTAGGTTAGGTTAGGTTAGGTTAGGTTAGGTTAGGTTAGGTTAGGTTAGGTTAGGTTAGGTTAGGTTAGGTTAGGTTAGGTTAGGTTAGGTTAGGTTAGGTTAGGTTAGGTTAGGTTAGGTTAGGTTAGGTTAGGTTAGGTTAGGTTAGGTTAGGTTAGGTTAGGTTAGGTTAGGTTAGGTTAGGTTAGGTTAGGTTAGGTTAGGTTAGGTTAGGTTAGGTTAGGTTAGGTTAGGTTAGGTTAGGTTAGGTTAGGTTAGGTTAGGTTAGGTTAGGTTAGGTTAGGTTAGGTTAGGTTAGGTTAGGTTAGGTTAGGTTAGGTTAGGTTAGGTTAGGTTAGGTTAGGTTAGGTTAGGTTAGGTTAGGTTAGGTTAGGTTAGGTTAGGTTAGGTTAGGTTAGGTTAGGTTAGGTTAGGTTAGGTTAGGTTAGGTTAGGTTAGGTTAGGTTAGGTTAGGTTAGGTTAGGTTAGGTTAGGTTAGGTTAGGTTAGGTTAGGTTAGGTTAGGTTAGGTTAGGTTAGGTTAGGTTAGGTTAGGTTAGGTTAGGTTAGGTTAGGTTAGGTTAGGTTAGGTTAGGTTAGGTTAGGTTAGGTTAGGTTAGGTTAGGTTAGGTTAGGTTAGGTTAGGTTAGGTTAGGTTAGGTTAGGTTAGGTTAGGTTAGGTTAGGTTAGGTTAGGTTAGGTTAGGTTAGGTTAGGTTAGGTTAGGTTAGGTTAGGTTAGGTTAGGTTAGGTTAGGTTAGGTTAGGTTAGGTTAGGTTAGGTTAGGTTAGGTTAGGTTAGGTTAGGTTAGGTTAGGTTAGGTTAGGTTAGGTTAGGTTAGGTTAGGTTAGGTTAGGTTAGGTTAGGTTAGGTTAGGTTAGGTTAGGTTAGGTTAGGTTAGGTTAGGTTAGGTTAGGTTAGGTTAGGTTAGGTTAGGTTAGGTTAGGTTAGGTTAGGTTAGGTTAGGTTAGGTTAGGTTAGGTTAGGTTAGGTTAGGTTAGGTTAGGTTAGGTTAGGTTAGGTTAGGTTAGGTTAGGTTAGGTTAGGTTAGGTTAGGTTAGGTTAGGTTAGGTTAGGTTAGGTTAGGTTAGGTTAGGTTAGGTTAGGTTAGGTTAGGTTAGGTTAGGTTAGGTTAGGTTAGGTTAGGTTAGGTTAGGTTAGGTTAGGTTAGGTTAGGTTAGGTTAGGTTAGGTTAGGTTAGGTTAGGTTAGGTTAGGTTAGGTTAGGTTAGGTTAGGTTAGGTTAGGTTAGGTTAGGTTAGGTTAGGTTAGGTTAGGTTAGGTTAGGTTAGGTTAGGTTAGGTTAGGTTAGGTTAGGTTAGGTTAGGTTAGGTTAGGTTAGGTTAGGTTAGGTTAGGTTAGGTTAGGTTAGGTTAGGTTAGGTTAGGTTAGGTTAGGTTAGGTTAGGTTAGGTTAGGTTAGGTTAGGTTAGGTTAGGTTAGGTTAGGTTAGGTTAGGTTAGGTTAGGTTAGGTTAGGTTAGGTTAGGTTAGGTTAGGTTAGGTTAGGTTAGGTTAGGTTAGGTTAGGTTAGGTTAGGTTAGGTTAGGTTAGGTTAGGTTAGGTTAGGTTAGGTTAGGTTAGGTTAGGTTAGGTTAGGTTAGGTTAGGTTAGGTTAGGTTAGGTTAGGTTAGGTTAGGTTAGGTTAGGTTAGGTTAGGTTAGGTTAGGTTAGGTTAGGTTAGGTTAGGTTAGGTTAGGTTAGGTTAGGTTAGGTTAGGTTAGGTTAGGTTAGGTTAGGTTAGGTTAGGTTAGGTTAGGTTAGGTTAGGTTAGGTTAGGTTAGGTTAGGTTAGGTTAGGTTAGGTTAGGTTAGGTTAGGTTAGGTTAGGTTAGGTTAGGTTAGGTTAGGTTAGGTTAGGTTAGGTTAGGTTAGGTTAGGTTAGGTTAGGTTAGGTTAGGTTATTAGGTTAGGTTAGGTTAGGTTAGGTTAGGTTAGGTTAGGTTAGGTTAGGTTAGGTTAGGTTAGGTTAGGTTAGGTTAGGTTAGGTTAGGTTAGGTTAGGTTAGGTTAGGTTAGGTTAGGTTAGGTTAGGTTAGGTTAGGTTAGGTTAGGTTAGGTTAGGTTAGGTTAGGTTAGGTTAGGTTAGGTTAGGTTAGGTTAGGTTAGGTTAGGTTAGGTTAGGTTAGGTTAGGTTAGGTTAGGTTAGGTTAGGTTAGGTTAGGTTAGGTTAGGTTAGGTTAGGTTAGGTTAGGTTAGGTTAGGTTAGGTTAGGTTAGGTTAGGTTAGGTTAGGTTAGGTTAGGTTAGGTTAGGTTAGGTTAGGTTAGGTTAGGTTAGGTTAGGTTAGGTTAGGTTAGGTTAGGTTAGGTTAGGTTAGGTTAGGTTAGGTTAGGTTAGGTTAGGTTAGGTTAGGTTAGGTTAGGTTAGGTTAGGTTAGGTTAGGTTAGGTTAGGTTAGGTTAGGTTAGGTTAGGTTAGGTTAGGTTAGGTTAGGTTAGGTTAGGTTAGGTTAGGTTAGGTTAGGTTAGGTTAGGTTAGGTTAGGTTAGGTTAGGTTAGGTTAGGTTAGGTTAGGTTAGGTTAGGTTAGGTTAGGTTAGGTTAGGTTAGGTTAGGTTAGGTTAGGTTAGGTTAGGTTAGGTTAGGTTAGGTTAGGTTAGGTTAGGTTAGGTTAGGTTAGGTTAGGTTAGGTTAGGTTAGGTTAGGTTAGGTTAGGTTAGGTTAGGTTAGGTTAGGTTAGGTTAGGTTAGGTTAGGTTAGGTTAGGTTAGGTTAGGTTAGGTTAGGTTAGGTTAGGTTAGGTTAGGTTAGGTTAGGTTAGGTTAGGTTAGGTTAGGTTAGGTTAGGTTAGGTTAGGTTAGGTTAGGTTAGGTTAGGTTAGGTTAGGTTAGGTTAGGTTAGGTTAGGTTAGGTTAGGTTAGGTTAGGTTAGGTTAGGTTAGGTTAGGTTAGGTTAGGTTAGGTTAGGTTAGGTTAGGTTAGGTTAGGTTAGGTTAGGTTAGGTTAGGTTAGGTTAGGTTAGGTTAGGTTAGGTTAGGTTAGGTTAGGTTAGGTTAGGTTAGGTTAGGTTAGGTTAGGTTAGGTTAGGTTAGGTTAGGTTAGGTTAGGTTAGGTTAGGTTAGGTTAGGTTAGGTTAGGTTAGGTTAGGTTAGGTTAGGTTAGGTTAGGTTAGGTTAGGTTAGGTTAGGTTAGGTTAGGTTAGGTTAGGTTAGGTTAGGTTAGGTTAGGTTAGGTTAGGTTAGGTTAGGTTAGGTTAGGTTAGGTTAGGTTAGGTTAGGTTAGGTTAGGTTAGGTTAGGTTAGGTTAGGTTAGGTTAGGTTAGGTTAGGTTAGGTTAGGTTAGGTTAGGTTAGGTTAGGTTAGGTTAGGTTAGGTTAGGTTAGGTTAGGTTAGGTTAGGTTAGGTTAGGTTAGGTTAGGTTAGGTTAGGTTAGGTTAGGTTAGGTTAGGTTAGGTTAGGTTAGGTTAGGTTAGGTTAGGTTAGGTTAGGTTAGGTTAGGTTAGGTTAGGTTAGGTTAGGTTAGGTTAGGTTAGGTTAGGTTAGGTTAGGTTAGGTTAGGTTAGGTTAGGTTAGGTTAGGTTAGGTTAGGTTAGGTTAGGTTAGGTTAGGTTAGGTTAGGTTAGGTTAGGTTAGGTTAGGTTAGGTTAGGTTAGGTTAGGTTAGGTTAGGTTAGGTTAGGTTAGGTTAGGTTAGGTTAGGTTAGGTTAGGTTAGGTTAGGTTAGGTTAGGTTAGGTTAGGTTAGGTTAGGTTAGGTTAGGTTAGGTTAGGTTAGGTTAGGTTAGGTTAGGTTAGGTTAGGTTAGGTTAGGTTAGGTTAGGTTAGGTTAGGTTAGGTTAGGTTAGGTTAGGTTAGGTTAGGTTAGGTTAGGTTAGGTTAGGTTAGGTTAGGTTAGGTTAGGTTAGGTTAGGTTAGGTTAGGTTAGGTTAGGTTAGGTTAGGTTAGGTTAGGTTAGGTTAGGTTAGGTTAGGTTAGGTTAGGTTAGGTTAGGTTAGGTTAGGTTAGGTTAGGTTAGGTTAGGTTAGGTTAGGTTAGGTTAGGTTAGGTTAGGTTAGGTTAGGTTAGGTTAGGTTAGGTTAGGTTAGGTTAGGTTAGGTTAGGTTAGGTTAGGTTAGGTTAGGTTAGGTTAGGTTAGGTTAGGTTAGGTTAGGTTAGGTTAGGTTAGGTTAGGTTAGGTTAGGTTAGGTTAGGTTAGGTTAGGTTAGGTTAGGTTAGGTTAGGTTAGGTTAGGTTAGGTTAGGTTAGGTTAGGTTAGGTTAGGTTAGGTTAGGTTAGGTTAGGTTAGGTTAGGTTAGGTTAGGTTAGGTTAGGTTAGGTTAGGTTAGGTTAGGTTAGGTTAGGTTAGGTTAGGTTAGGTTAGGTTAGGTTAGGTTAGGTTAGGTTAGGTTAGGTTAGGTTAGGTTAGGTTAGGTTAGGTTAGGTTAGGTTAGGTTAGGTTAGGTTAGGTTAGGTTAGGTTAGGTTAGGTTAGGTTAGGTTAGGTTAGGTTAGGTTAGGTTAGGTTAGGTTAGGTTAGGTTAGGTTAGGTTAGGTTAGGTTAGGTTAGGTTAGGTTAGGTTAGGTTAGGTTAGGTTAGGTTAGGTTAGGTTAGGTTAGGTTAGGTTAGGTTAGGTTAGGTTAGGTTAGGTTAGGTTAGGTTAGGTTAGGTTAGGTTAGGTTAGGTTAGGTTAGGTTAGGTTAGGTTAGGTTAGGTTAGGTTAGGTTAGGTTAGGTTAGGTTAGGTTAGGTTAGGTTAGGTTAGGTTAGGTTAGGTTAGGTTAGGTTAGGTTAGGTTAGGTTAGGTTAGGTTAGGTTAGGTTAGGTTAGGTTAGGTTAGGTTAGGTTAGGTTAGGTTAGGTTAGGTTAGGTTAGGTTAGGTTAGGTTAGGTTAGGTTAGGTTAGGTTAGGTTAGGTTAGGTTAGGTTAGGTTAGGTTAGGTTAGGTTAGGTTAGGTTAGGTTAGGTTAGGTTAGGTTAGGTTAGGTTAGGTTAGGTTAGGTTAGGTTAGGTTAGGTTAGGTTAGGTTAGGTTAGGTTAGGTTAGGTTAGGTTAGGTTAGGTTAGGTTAGGTTAGGTTAGGTTAGGTTAGGTTAGGTTAGGTTAGGTTAGGTTAGGTTAGGTTAGGTTAGGTTAGGTTAGGTTAGGTTAGGTTAGGTTAGGTTAGGTTAGGTTAGGTTAGGTTAGGTTAGGTTAGGTTAGGTTAGGTTAGGTTAGGTTAGGTTAGGTTAGGTTAGGTTAGGTTAGGTTAGGTTAGGTTAGGTTAGGTTAGGTTAGGTTAGGTTAGGTTAGGTTAGGTTAGGTTAGGTTAGGTTAGGTTAGGTTAGGTTAGGTTAGGTTAGGTTAGGTTAGGTTAGGTTAGGTTAGGTTAGGTTAGGTTAGGTTAGGTTAGGTTAGGTTAGGTTAGGTTAGGTTAGGTTAGGTTAGGTTAGGTTAGGTTAGGTTAGGTTAGGTTAGGTTAGGTTAGGTTAGGTTAGGTTAGGTTAGGTTAGGTTAGGTTAGGTTAGGTTAGGTTAGGTTAGGTTAGGTTAGGTTAGGTTAGGTTAGGTTAGGTTAGGTTAGGTTAGGTTAGGTTAGGTTAGGTTAGGTTAGGTTAGGTTAGGTTAGGTTAGGTTAGGTTAGGTTAGGTTAGGTTAGGTTAGGTTAGGTTAGGTTAGGTTAGGTTAGGTTAGGTTAGGTTAGGTTAGGTTAGGTTAGGTTAGGTTAGGTTAGGTTAGGTTAGGTTAGGTTAGGTTAGGTTAGGTTAGGTTAGGTTAGGTTAGGTTAGGTTAGGTTAGGTTAGGTTAGGTTAGGTTAGGTTAGGTTAGGTTAGGTTAGGTTAGGTTAGGTTAGGTTAGGTTAGGTTAGGTTAGGTTAGGTTAGGTTAGGTTAGGTTAGGTTAGGTTAGGTTAGGTTAGGTTAGGTTAGGTTAGGTTAGGTTAGGTTAGGTTAGGTTAGGTTAGGTTAGGTTAGGTTAGGTTAGGTTAGGTTAGGTTAGGTTAGGTTAGGTTAGGTTAGGTTAGGTTAGGTTAGGTTAGGTTAGGTTAGGTTAGGTTAGGTTAGGTTAGGTTAGGTTAGGTTAGGTTAGGTTAGGTTAGGTTAGGTTAGGTTAGGTTAGGTTAGGTTAGGTTAGGTTAGGTTAGGTTAGGTTAGGTTAGGTTAGGTTAGGTTAGGTTAGGTTAGGTTAGGTTAGGTTAGGTTAGGTTAGGTTAGGTTAGGTTAGGTTAGGTTAGGTTAGGTTAGGTTAGGTTAGGTTAGGTTAGGTTAGGTTAGGTTAGGTTAGGTTAGGTTAGGTTAGGTTAGGTTAGGTTAGGTTAGGTTAGGTTAGGTTAGGTTAGGTTAGGTTAGGTTAGGTTAGGTTAGGTTAGGTTAGGTTAGGTTAGGTTAGGTTAGGTTAGGTTAGGTTAGGTTAGGTTAGGTTAGGTTAGGTTAGGTTAGGTTAGGTTAGGTTAGGTTAGGTTAGGTTAGGTTAGGTTAGGTTAGGTTAGGTTAGGTTAGGTTAGGTTAGGTTAGGTTAGGTTAGGTTAGGTTAGGTTAGGTTAGGTTAGGTTAGGTTAGGTTAGGTTAGGTTAGGTTAGGTTAGGTTAGGTTAGGTTAGGTTAGGTTAGGTTAGGTTAGGTTAGGTTAGGTTAGGTTAGGTTAGGTTAGGTTAGGTTAGGTTAGGTTAGGTTAGGTTAGGTTAGGTTAGGTTAGGTTAGGTTAGGTTAGGTTAGGTTAGGTTAGGTTAGGTTAGGTTAGGTTAGGTTAGGTTAGGTTAGGTTAGGTTAGGTTAGGTTAGGTTAGGTTAGGTTAGGTTAGGTTAGGTTAGGTTAGGTTAGGTTAGGTTAGGTTAGGTTAGGTTAGGTTAGGTTAGGTTAGGTTAGGTTAGGTTAGGTTAGGTTAGGTTAGGTTAGGTTAGGTTAGGTTAGGTTAGGTTAGGTTAGGTTAGGTTAGGTTAGGTTAGGTTAGGTTAGGTTAGGTTAGGTTAGGTTAGGTTAGGTTAGGTTAGGTTAGGTTAGGTTAGGTTAGGTTAGGTTAGGTTAGGTTAGGTTAGGTTAGGTTAGGTTAGGTTAGGTTAGGTTAGGTTAGGTTAGGTTAGGTTAGGTTAGGTTAGGTTAGGTTAGGTTAGGTTAGGTTAGGTTAGGTTAGGTTAGGTTAGGTTAGGTTAGGTTAGGTTAGGTTAGGTTAGGTTAGGTTAGGTTAGGTTAGGTTAGGTTAGGTTAGGTTAGGTTAGGTTAGGTTAGGTTAGGTTAGGTTAGGTTAGGTTAGGTTAGGTTAGGTTAGGTTAGGTTAGGTTAGGTTAGGTTAGGTTAGGTTAGGTTAGGTTAGGTTAGGTTAGGTTAGGTTAGGTTAGGTTAGGTTAGGTTAGGTTAGGTTAGGTTAGGTTAGGTTAGGTTAGGTTAGGTTAGGTTAGGTTAGGTTAGGTTAGGTTAGGTTAGGTTAGGTTAGGTTAGGTTAGGTTAGGTTAGGTTAGGTTAGGTTAGGTTAGGTTAGGTTAGGTTAGGTTAGGTTAGGTTAGGTTAGGTTAGGTTAGGTTAGGTTAGGTTAGGTTAGGTTAGGTTAGGTTAGGTTAGGTTAGGTTAGGTTAGGTTAGGTTAGGTTAGGTTAGGTTAGGTTAGGTTAGGTTAGGTTAGGTTAGGTTAGGTTAGGTTAGGTTAGGTTAGGTTAGGTTAGGTTAGGTTAGGTTAGGTTAGGTTAGGTTAGGTTAGGTTAGGTTAGGTTAGGTTAGGTTAGGTTAGGTTAGGTTAGGTTAGGTTAGGTTAGGTTAGGTTAGGTTAGGTTAGGTTAGGTTAGGTTAGGTTAGGTTAGGTTAGGTTAGGTTAGGTTAGGTTAGGTTAGGTTAGGTTAGGTTAGGTTAGGTTAGGTTAGGTTAGGTTAGGTTAGGTTAGGTTAGGTTAGGTTAGGTTAGGTTAGGTTAGGTTAGGTTAGGTTAGGTTAGGTTAGGTTAGGTTAGGTTAGGTTAGGTTAGGTTAGGTTAGGTTAGGTTAGGTTAGGTTAGGTTAGGTTAGGTTAGGTTAGGTTAGGTTAGGTTAGGTTAGGTTAGGTTAGGTTAGGTTAGGTTAGGTTAGGTTAGGTTAGGTTAGGTTAGGTTAGGTTAGGTTAGGTTAGGTTAGGTTAGGTTAGGTTAGGTTAGGTTAGGTTAGGTTAGGTTAGGTTAGGTTAGGTTAGGTTAGGTTAGGTTAGGTTAGGTTAGGTTAGGTTAGGTTAGGTTAGGTTAGGTTAGGTTAGGTTAGGTTAGGTTAGGTTAGGTTAGGTTAGGTTAGGTTAGGTTAGGTTAGGTTAGGTTAGGTTAGGTTAGGTTAGGTTAGGTTAGGTTAGGTTAGGTTAGGTTAGGTTAGGTTAGGTTAGGTTAGGTTAGGTTAGGTTAGGTTAGGTTAGGTTAGGTTAGGTTAGGTTAGGTTAGGTTAGGTTAGGTTAGGTTAGGTTAGGTTAGGTTAGGTTAGGTTAGGTTAGGTTAGGTTAGGTTAGGTTAGGTTAGGTTAGGTTAGGTTAGGTTAGGTTAGGTTAGGTTAGGTTAGGTTAGGTTAGGTTAGGTTAGGTTAGGTTAGGTTAGGTTAGGTTAGGTTAGGTTAGGTTAGGTTAGGTTAGGTTAGGTTAGGTTAGGTTAGGTTAGGTTAGGTTAGGTTAGGTTAGGTTAGGTTAGGTTAGGTTAGGTTAGGTTAGGTTAGGTTAGGTTAGGTTAGGTTAGGTTAGGTTAGGTTAGGTTAGGTTAGGTTAGGTTAGGTTAGGTTAGGTTAGGTTAGGTTAGGTTAGGTTAGGTTAGGTTAGGTTAGGTTAGGTTAGGTTAGGTTAGGTTAGGTTAGGTTAGGTTAGGTTAGGTTAGGTTAGGTTAGGTTAGGTTAGGTTAGGTTAGGTTAGGTTAGGTTAGGTTAGGTTAGGTTAGGTTAGGTTAGGTTAGGTTAGGTTAGGTTAGGTTAGGTTAGGTTAGGTTAGGTTAGGTTAGGTTAGGTTAGGTTAGGTTAGGTTAGGTTAGGTTAGGTTAGGTTAGGTTAGGTTAGGTTAGGTTAGGTTAGGTTAGGTTAGGTTAGGTTAGGTTAGGTTAGGTTAGGTTAGGTTAGGTTAGGTTAGGTTAGGTTAGGTTAGGTTAGGTTAGGTTAGGTTAGGTTAGGTTAGGTTAGGTTAGGTTAGGTTAGGTTAGGTTAGGTTAGGTTAGGTTAGGTTAGGTTAGGTTAGGTTAGGTTAGGTTAGGTTAGGTTAGGTTAGGTTAGGTTAGGTTAGGTTAGGTTAGGTTAGGTTAGGTTAGGTTAGGTTAGGTTAGGTTAGGTTAGGTTAGGTTAGGTTAGGTTAGGTTAGGTTAGGTTAGGTTAGGTTAGGTTAGGTTAGGTTAGGTTAGGTTAGGTTAGGTTAGGTTAGGTTAGGTTAGGTTAGGTTAGGTTAGGTTAGGTTAGGTTAGGTTAGGTTAGGTTAGGTTAGGTTAGGTTAGGTTAGGTTAGGTTAGGTTAGGTTAGGTTAGGTTAGGTTAGGTTAGGTTAGGTTAGGTTAGGTTAGGTTAGGTTAGGTTAGGTTAGGTTAGGTTAGGTTAGGTTAGGTTAGGTTAGGTTAGGTTAGGTTAGGTTAGGTTAGGTTAGGTTAGGTTAGGTTAGGTTAGGTTAGGTTAGGTTAGGTTAGGTTAGGTTAGGTTAGGTTAGGTTAGGTTAGGTTAGGTTAGGTTAGGTTAGGTTAGGTTAGGTTAGGTTAGGTTAGGTTAGGTTAGGTTAGGTTAGGTTAGGTTAGGTTAGGTTAGGTTAGGTTAGGTTAGGTTAGGTTAGGTTAGGTTAGGTTAGGTTAGGTTAGGTTAGGTTAGGTTAGGTTAGGTTAGGTTAGGTTAGGTTAGGTTAGGTTAGGTTAGGTTAGGTTAGGTTAGGTTAGGTTAGGTTAGGTTAGGTTAGGTTAGGTTAGGTTAGGTTAGGTTAGGTTAGGTTAGGTTAGGTTAGGTTAGGTTAGGTTAGGTTAGGTTAGGTTAGGTTAGGTTAGGTTAGGTTAGGTTAGGTTAGGTTAGGTTAGGTTAGGTTAGGTTAGGTTAGGTTAGGTTAGGTTAGGTTAGGTTAGGTTAGGTTAGGTTAGGTTAGGTTAGGTTAGGTTAGGTTAGGTTAGGTTAGGTTAGGTTAGGTTAGGTTAGGTTAGGTTAGGTTAGGTTAGGTTAGGTTAGGTTAGGTTAGGTTAGGTTAGGTTAGGTTAGGTTAGGTTAGGTTAGGTTAGGTTAGGTTAGGTTAGGTTAGGTTAGGTTAGGTTAGGTTAGGTTAGGTTAGGTTAGGTTAGGTTAGGTTAGGTTAGGTTAGGTTAGGTTAGGTTAGGTTAGGTTAGGTTAGGTTAGGTTAGGTTAGGTTAGGTTAGGTTAGGTTAGGTTAGGTTAGGTTAGGTTAGGTTAGGTTAGGTTAGGTTAGGTTAGGTTAGGTTAGGTTAGGTTAGGTTAGGTTAGGTTAGGTTAGGTTAGGTTAGGTTAGGTTAGGTTAGGTTAGGTTAGGTTAGGTTAGGTTAGGTTAGGTTAGGTTAGGTTAGGTTAGGTTAGGTTAGGTTAGGTTAGGTTAGGTTAGGTTAGGTTAGGTTAGGTTAGGTTAGGTTAGGTTAGGTTAGGTTAGGTTAGGTTAGGTTAGGTTAGGTTAGGTTAGGTTAGGTTAGGTTAGGTTAGGTTAGGTTAGGTTAGGTTAGGTTAGGTTAGGTTAGGTTAGGTTAGGTTAGGTTAGGTTAGGTTAGGTTAGGTTAGGTTAGGTTAGGTTAGGTTAGGTTAGGTTAGGTTAGGTTAGGTTAGGTTAGGTTAGGTTAGGTTAGGTTAGGTTAGGTTAGGTTAGGTTAGGTTAGGTTAGGTTAGGTTAGGTTAGGTTAGGTTAGGTTAGGTTAGGTTAGGTTAGGTTAGGTTAGGTTAGGTTAGGTTAGGTTAGGTTAGGTTAGGTTAGGTTAGGTTAGGTTAGGTTAGGTTAGGTTAGGTTAGGTTAGGTTAGGTTAGGTTAGGTTAGGTTAGGTTAGGTTAGGTTAGGTTAGGTTAGGTTAGGTTAGGTTAGGTTAGGTTAGGTTAGGTTAGGTTAGGTTAGGTTAGGTTAGGTTAGGTTAGGTTAGGTTAGGTTAGGTTAGGTTAGGTTAGGTTAGGTTAGGTTAGGTTAGGTTAGGTTAGGTTAGGTTAGGTTAGGTTAGGTTAGGTTAGGTTAGGTTAGGTTAGGTTAGGTTAGGTTAGGTTAGGTTAGGTTAGGTTAGGTTAGGTTAGGTTAGGTTAGGTTAGGTTAGGTTAGGTTAGGTTAGGTTAGGTTAGGTTAGGTTAGGTTAGGTTAGGTTAGGTTAGGTTAGGTTAGGTTAGGTTAGGTTAGGTTAGGTTAGGTTAGGTTAGGTTAGGTTAGGTTAGGTTAGGTTAGGTTAGGTTAGGTTAGGTTAGGTTAGGTTAGGTTAGGTTAGGTTAGGTTAGGTTAGGTTAGGTTAGGTTAGGTTAGGTTAGGTTAGGTTAGGTTAGGTTAGGTTAGGTTAGGTTAGGTTAGGTTAGGTTAGGTTAGGTTAGGTTAGGTTAGGTTAGGTTAGGTTAGGTTAGGTTAGGTTAGGTTAGGTTAGGTTAGGTTAGGTTAGGTTAGGTTAGGTTAGGTTAGGTTAGGTTAGGTTAGGTTAGGTTAGGTTAGGTTAGGTTAGGTTAGGTTAGGTTAGGTTAGGTTAGGTTAGGTTAGGTTAGGTTAGGTTAGGTTAGGTTAGGTTAGGTTAGGTTAGGTTAGGTTAGGTTAGGTTAGGTTAGGTTAGGTTAGGTTAGGTTAGGTTAGGTTAGGTTAGGTTAGGTTAGGTTAGGTTAGGTTAGGTTAGGTTAGGTTAGGTTAGGTTAGGTTAGGTTAGGTTAGGTTAGGTTAGGTTAGGTTAGGTTAGGTTAGGTTAGGTTAGGTTAGGTTAGGTTAGGTTAGGTTAGGTTAGGTTAGGTTAGGTTAGGTTAGGTTAGGTTAGGTTAGGTTAGGTTAGGTTAGGTTAGGTTAGGTTAGGTTAGGTTAGGTTAGGTTAGGTTAGGTTAGGTTAGGTTAGGTTAGGTTAGGTTAGGTTAGGTTAGGTTAGGTTAGGTTAGGTTAGGTTAGGTTAGGTTAGGTTAGGTTAGGTTAGGTTAGGTTAGGTTAGGTTAGGTTAGGTTAGGTTAGGTTAGGTTAGGTTAGGTTAGGTTAGGTTAGGTTAGGTTAGGTTAGGTTAGGTTAGGTTAGGTTAGGTTAGGTTAGGTTAGGTTAGGTTAGGTTAGGTTAGGTTAGGTTAGGTTAGGTTAGGTTAGGTTAGGTTAGGTTAGGTTAGGTTAGGTTAGGTTAGGTTAGGTTAGGTTAGGTTAGGTTAGGTTAGGTTAGGTTAGGTTAGGTTAGGTTAGGTTAGGTTAGGTTAGGTTAGGTTAGGTTAGGTTAGGTTAGGTTAGGTTAGGTTAGGTTAGGTTAGGTTAGGTTAGGTTAGGTTAGGTTAGGTTAGGTTAGGTTAGGTTAGGTTAGGTTAGGTTAGGTTAGGTTAGGTTAGGTTAGGTTAGGTTAGGTTAGGTTAGGTTAGGTTAGGTTAGGTTAGGTTAGGTTAGGTTAGGTTAGGTTAGGTTAGGTTAGGTTAGGTTAGGTTAGGTTAGGTTAGGTTAGGTTAGGTTAGGTTAGGTTAGGTTAGGTTAGGTTAGGTTAGGTTAGGTTAGGTTAGGTTAGGTTAGGTTAGGTTAGGTTAGGTTAGGTTAGGTTAGGTTAGGTTAGGTTAGGTTAGGTTAGGTTAGGTTAGGTTAGGTTAGGTTAGGTTAGGTTAGGTTAGGTTAGGTTAGGTTAGGTTAGGTTAGGTTAGGTTAGGTTAGGTTAGGTTAGGTTAGGTTAGGTTAGGTTAGGTTAGGTTAGGTTAGGTTAGGTTAGGTTAGGTTAGGTTAGGTTAGGTTAGGTTAGGTTAGGTTAGGTTAGGTTAGGTTAGGTTAGGTTAGGTTAGGTTAGGTTAGGTTAGGTTAGGTTAGGTTAGGTTAGGTTAGGTTAGGTTAGGTTAGGTTAGGTTAGGTTAGGTTAGGTTAGGTTAGGTTAGGTTAGGTTAGGTTAGGTTAGGTTAGGTTAGGTTAGGTTAGGTTAGGTTAGGTTAGGTTAGGTTAGGTTAGGTTAGGTTAGGTTAGGTTAGGTTAGGTTAGGTTAGGTTAGGTTAGGTTAGGTTAGGTTAGGTTAGGTTAGGTTAGGTTAGGTTAGGTTAGGTTAGGTTAGGTTAGGTTAGGTTAGGTTAGGTTAGGTTAGGTTAGGTTAGGTTAGGTTAGGTTAGGTTAGGTTAGGTTAGGTTAGGTTAGGTTAGGTTAGGTTAGGTTAGGTTAGGTTAGGTTAGGTTAGGTTAGGTTAGGTTAGGTTAGGTTAGGTTAGGTTAGGTTAGGTTAGGTTAGGTTAGGTTAGGTTAGGTTAGGTTAGGTTAGGTTAGGTTAGGTTAGGTTAGGTTAGGTTAGGTTAGGTTAGGTTAGGTTAGGTTAGGTTAGGTTAGGTTAGGTTAGGTTAGGTTAGGTTAGGTTAGGTTAGGTTAGGTTAGGTTAGGTTAGGTTAGGTTAGGTTAGGTTAGGTTAGGTTAGGTTAGGTTAGGTTAGGTTAGGTTAGGTTAGGTTAGGTTAGGTTAGGTTAGGTTAGGTTAGGTTAGGTTAGGTTAGGTTAGGTTAGGTTAGGTTAGGTTAGGTTAGGTTAGGTTAGGTTAGGTTAGGTTAGGTTAGGTTAGGTTAGGTTAGGTTAGGTTAGGTTAGGTTAGGTTAGGTTAGGTTAGGTTAGGTTAGGTTAGGTTAGGTTAGGTTAGGTTAGGTTAGGTTAGGTTAGGTTAGGTTAGGTTAGGTTAGGTTAGGTTAGGTTAGGTTAGGTTAGGTTAGGTTAGGTTAGGTTAGGTTAGGTTAGGTTAGGTTAGGTTAGGTTAGGTTAGGTTAGGTTAGGTTAGGTTAGGTTAGGTTAGGTTAGGTTAGGTTAGGTTAGGTTAGGTTAGGTTAGGTTAGGTTAGGTTAGGTTAGGTTAGGTTAGGTTAGGTTAGGTTAGGTTAGGTTAGGTTAGGTTAGGTTAGGTTAGGTTAGGTTAGGTTAGGTTAGGTTAGGTTAGGTTAGGTTAGGTTAGGTTAGGTTAGGTTAGGTTAGGTTAGGTTAGGTTAGGTTAGGTTAGGTTAGGTTAGGTTAGGTTAGGTTAGGTTAGGTTAGGTTAGGTTAGGTTAGGTTAGGTTAGGTTAGGTTAGGTTAGGTTAGGTTAGGTTAGGTTAGGTTAGGTTAGGTTAGGTTAGGTTAGGTTAGGTTAGGTTAGGTTAGGTTAGGTTAGGTTAGGTTAGGTTAGGTTAGGTTAGGTTAGGTTAGGTTAGGTTAGGTTAGGTTAGGTTAGGTTAGGTTAGGTTAGGTTAGGTTAGGTTAGGTTAGGTTAGGTTAGGTTAGGTTAGGTTAGGTTAGGTTAGGTTAGGTTAGGTTAGGTTAGGTTAGGTTAGGTTAGGTTAGGTTAGGTTAGGTTAGGTTAGGTTAGGTTAGGTTAGGTTAGGTTAGGTTAGGTTAGGTTAGGTTAGGTTAGGTTAGGTTAGGTTAGGTTAGGTTAGGTTAGGTTAGGTTAGGTTAGGTTAGGTTAGGTTAGGTTAGGTTAGGTTAGGTTAGGTTAGGTTAGGTTAGGTTAGGTTAGGTTAGGTTAGGTTAGGTTAGGTTAGGTTAGGTTAGGTTAGGTTAGGTTAGGTTAGGTTAGGTTAGGTTAGGTTAGGTTAGGTTAGGTTAGGTTAGGTTAGGTTAGGTTAGGTTAGGTTAGGTTAGGTTAGGTTAGGTTAGGTTAGGTTAGGTTAGGTTAGGTTAGGTTAGGTTAGGTTAGGTTAGGTTAGGTTAGGTTAGGTTAGGTTAGGTTAGGTTAGGTTAGGTTAGGTTAGGTTAGGTTAGGTTAGGTTAGGTTAGGTTAGGTTAGGTTAGGTTAGGTTAGGTTAGGTTAGGTTAGGTTAGGTTAGGTTAGGTTAGGTTAGGTTAGGTTAGGTTAGGTTAGGTTAGGTTAGGTTAGGTTAGGTTAGGTTAGGTTAGGTTAGGTTAGGTTAGGTTAGGTTAGGTTAGGTTAGGTTAGGTTAGGTTAGGTTAGGTTAGGTTAGGTTAGGTTAGGTTAGGTTAGGTTAGGTTAGGTTAGGTTAGGTTAGGTTAGGTTAGGTTAGGTTAGGTTAGGTTAGGTTAGGTTAGGTTAGGTTAGGTTAGGTTAGGTTAGGTTAGGTTAGGTTAGGTTAGGTTAGGTTAGGTTAGGTTAGGTTAGGTTAGGTTAGGTTAGGTTAGGTTAGGTTAGGTTAGGTTAGGTTAGGTTAGGTTAGGTTAGGTTAGGTTAGGTTAGGTTAGGTTAGGTTAGGTTAGGTTAGGTTAGGTTAGGTTAGGTTAGGTTAGGTTAGGTTAGGTTAGGTTAGGTTAGGTTAGGTTAGGTTAGGTTAGGTTAGGTTAGGTTAGGTTAGGTTAGGTTAGGTTAGGTTAGGTTAGGTTAGGTTAGGTTAGGTTAGGTTAGGTTAGGTTAGGTTAGGTTAGGTTAGGTTAGGTTAGGTTAGGTTAGGTTAGGTTAGGTTAGGTTAGGTTAGGTTAGGTTAGGTTAGGTTAGGTTAGGTTAGGTTAGGTTAGGTTAGGTTAGGTTAGGTTAGGTTAGGTTAGGTTAGGTTAGGTTAGGTTAGGTTAGGTTAGGTTAGGTTAGGTTAGGTTAGGTTAGGTTAGGTTAGGTTAGGTTAGGTTAGGTTAGGTTAGGTTAGGTTAGGTTAGGTTAGGTTAGGTTAGGTTAGGTTAGGTTAGGTTAGGTTAGGTTAGGTTAGGTTAGGTTAGGTTAGGTTAGGTTAGGTTAGGTTAGGTTAGGTTAGGTTAGGTTAGGTTAGGTTAGGTTAGGTTAGGTTAGGTTAGGTTAGGTTAGGTTAGGTTAGGTTAGGTTAGGTTAGGTTAGGTTAGGTTAGGTTAGGTTAGGTTAGGTTAGGTTAGGTTAGGTTAGGTTAGGTTAGGTTAGGTTAGGTTAGGTTAGGTTAGGTTAGGTTAGGTTAGGTTAGGTTAGGTTAGGTTAGGTTAGGTTAGGTTAGGTTAGGTTAGGTTAGGTTAGGTTAGGTGGTTAGGTTAGGTTAGGTTAGGTTAGGTTAGGTTAGGTTAGGTTAGGTTAGGTTAGGTTAGGTTAGGTTAGGTTAGGTTAGGTTAGGTTAGGTTAGGTTAGGTTAGGTTAGGTTAGGTTAGGTTAGGTTAGGTTAGGTTAGGTTAGGTTAGGTTAGGTTAGGTTAGGTTAGGTTAGGTTAGGTTAGGTTAGGTTAGGTTAGGTTAGGTTAGGTTAGGTTAGGTTAGGTTAGGTTAGGTTAGGTTAGGTTAGGTTAGGTTAGGTTAGGTTAGGTTAGGTTAGGTTAGGTTAGGTTAGGTTAGGTTAGGTTAGGTTAGGTTAGGTTAGGTTAGGTTAGGTTAGGTTAGGTTAGGTTAGGTTAGGTTAGGTTAGGTTAGGTTAGGTTAGGTTAGGTTAGGTTAGGTTAGGTTAGGTTAGGTTAGGTTAGGTTAGGTTAGGTTAGGTTAGGTTAGGTTAGGTTAGGTTAGGTTAGGTTAGGTTAGGTTAGGTTAGGTTAGGTTAGGTTAGGTTAGGTTAGGTTAGGTTAGGTTAGGTTAGGTTAGGTTAGGTTAGGTTAGGTTAGGTTAGGTTAGGTTAGGTTAGGTTAGGTTAGGTTAGGTTAGGTTAGGTTAGGTTAGGTTAGGTTAGGTTAGGTTAGGTTAGGTTAGGTTAGGTTAGGTTAGGTTAGGTTAGGTTAGGTTAGGTTAGGTTAGGTTAGGTTAGGTTAGGTTAGGTTAGGTTAGGTTAGGTTAGGTTAGGTTAGGTTAGGTTAGGTTAGGTTAGGTTAGGTTAGGTTAGGTTAGGTTAGGTTAGGTTAGGTTAGGTTAGGTTAGGTTAGGTTAGGTTAGGTTAGGTTAGGTTAGGTTAGGTTAGGTTAGGTTAGGTTAGGTTAGGTTAGGTTAGGTTAGGTTAGGTTAGGTTAGGTTAGGTTAGGTTAGGTTAGGTTAGGTTAGGTTAGGTTAGGTTAGGTTAGGTTAGGTTAGGTTAGGTTAGGTTAGGTTAGGTTAGGTTAGGTTAGGTTAGGTTAGGTTAGGTTAGGTTAGGTTAGGTTAGGTTAGGTTAGGTTAGGTTAGGTTAGGTTAGGTTAGGTTAGGTTAGGTTAGGTTAGGTTAGGTTAGGTTAGGTTAGGTTAGGTTAGGTTAGGTTAGGTTAGGTTAGGTTAGGTTAGGTTAGGTTAGGTTAGGTTAGGTTAGGTTAGGTTAGGTTAGGTTAGGTTAGGTTAGGTTAGGTTAGGTTAGGTTAGGTTAGGTTAGGTTAGGTTAGGTTAGGTTAGGTTAGGTTAGGTTAGGTTAGGTTAGGTTAGGTTAGGTTAGGTTAGGTTAGGTTAGGTTAGGTTAGGTTAGGTTAGGTTAGGTTAGGTTAGGTTAGGTTAGGTTAGGTTAGGTTAGGTTAGGTTAGGTTAGGTTAGGTTAGGTTAGGTTAGGTTAGGTTAGGTTAGGTTAGGTTAGGTTAGGTTAGGTTAGGTTAGGTTAGGTTAGGTTAGGTTAGGTTAGGTTAGGTTAGGTTAGGTTAGGTTAGGTTAGGTTAGGTTAGGTTAGGTTAGGTTAGGTTAGGTTAGGTTAGGTTAGGTTAGGTTAGGTTAGGTTAGGTTAGGTTAGGTTAGGTTAGGTTAGGTTAGGTTAGGTTAGGTTAGGTTAGGTTAGGTTAGGTTAGGTTAGGTTAGGTTAGGTTAGGTTAGGTTAGGTTAGGTTAGGTTAGGTTAGGTTAGGTTAGGTTAGGTTAGGTTAGGTTAGGTTAGGTTAGGTTAGGTTAGGTTAGGTTAGGTTAGGTTAGGTTAGGTTAGGTTAGGTTAGGTTAGGTTAGGTTAGGTTAGGTTAGGTTAGGTTAGGTTAGGTTAGGTTAGGTTAGGTTAGGTTAGGTTAGGTTAGGTTAGGTTAGGTTAGGTTAGGTTAGGTTAGGTTAGGTTAGGTTAGGTTAGGTTAGGTTAGGTTAGGTTAGGTTAGGTTAGGTTAGGTTAGGTTAGGTTAGGTTAGGTTAGGTTAGGTTAGGTTAGGTTAGGTTAGGTTAGGTTAGGTTAGGTTAGGTTAGGTTAGGTTAGGTTAGGTTAGGTTAGGTTAGGTTAGGTTAGGTTAGGTTAGGTTAGGTTAGGTTAGGTTAGGTTAGGTTAGGTTAGGTTAGGTTAGGTTAGGTTAGGTTAGGTTAGGTTAGGTTAGGTTAGGTTAGGTTAGGTTAGGTTAGGTTAGGTTAGGTTAGGTTAGGTTAGGTTAGGTTAGGTTAGGTTAGGTTAGGTTAGGTTAGGTTAGGTTAGGTTAGGTTAGGTTAGGTTAGGTTAGGTTAGGTTAGGTTAGGT
>NC_143387.1:75428550-75433550 GCF_980474605.1 Leiobunum rupestre | reverse complement strand
AACCTAACCTAACCTAACCTAACCTAACCTAACCTAACCTAACCTAACCTAACCTAACCTAACCTAACCTAACCTAACCCAACCTAACCTAACCTAACCTAACCTAACCTAACCTAACCTAACCTAACCTAACCTAACCTAACCTAACCTAACCTAACCTAACCTAACCTAACCTAACCTAACCTAACCTAACCTAACCTAACCTAACCTAACCTAACCTAACCTAACCTAACCTAACCTAACCTAACCTAACCTAACCTAACCTAACCTAACCTAACCTAACCTAACCTAACCTAACCTAACCTAACCTAACCTAACCTAACCTAACCTAACCTAACCTAACCTAACCTAACCTAACCTAACCTAACCTAACCTAACCTAACCTAACCTAACCTAACCTAACCTAACCTAACCTAACCTAACCTAACCTAACCTAACCTAACCTAACCTAACCTAACCTAACCTAACCTAACCTAACCTAACCTAACCTAACCTAACCTAACCTAACCTAACCTAACCTAACCTAACCTAACCTAACCTAACCTAACCCAACCTAACCTAACCTAACCTAACCTAACCTAACCTAACCTAACCTAACCTAACCTAACCTAACCTAACCTAACCTAACCTAACCTAACCTAACCTAACCTAACCTAACCTAACCTAACCTAACCTAACCTAACCTAACCTAACCTAACCTAACCTAACCTAACCTAACCTAACCTAACCTAACCTAACCTAACCTAACCTAACCTAACCTAACCTAACCTAACCTAACCTAACCTAACCTAACCTAACCTAACCTAACCTAACCTAACCTAACCTAACCTAACCTAACCTAACCTAACCTAACCTAACCTAACCTAACCTAACCTAACCTAACCTAACCTAACCTAACCTAACCTAACCTAACCTAACCTAACCCAACCTAACCTAACCTAACCTAACCTAACCTAACCTAACCTAACCTAACCTAACCTAACCTAACCTAACCTAACCTAACCTAACCTAACCTAACCTAACCTAACCTAACCTAACCTAACCTAACCTAACCTAACCTAACCCAACCTAACCTAACCTAACCTAACCTAACCTAACCTAACCTAACCTAACCTAACCTAACCTAACCTAACCTAACCTAACCTAACCTAACCTAACCTAACCTAACCTAACCTAACCTAACCTAACCTAACCTAACCTAACCTAACCTAACCTAACCTAACCTAACCTAACCTAACCTAACCTAACCTAACCTAACCTAACCTAACCTAACCTAACCTAACCTAACCTAACCTAACCTAACCTAACCTAACCTAACCTAACCTAACCTAACCTAACCTAACCTAACCTAACCTAACCTAACCTAACCTAACCTAACCTAACCTAACCTAACCTAACCTAACCTAACCTAACCTAACCTAACCTAACCTAACCTAACCTAACCTAACCTAACCTAACCTAACCTAACCTAACCTAACCTAACCTAACCTAACCTAACCTAACCTAACCTAACCTAACCTAACCTAACCTAACCTAACCTAACCTAACCTAACCTAACCTAACCTAACCTAACCTAACCTAACCTAACCTAACCTAACCTAACCTAACCTAACCTAACCTAACCTAACCTAACCTAACCTAACCTAACCTAACCTAACCTAACCTAACCTAACCTAACCTAACCTAACCTAACCTAACCTAACCTAACCTAACCTAACCTAACCTAACCTAACCTAACCTAACCTAACCTAACCTAACCTAACCTAACCTAACCTAACCTAACCTAACCTAACCTAACCTACCCAACCTAACCTAACCTAACCTAACCTAACCTAACCTAACCAACCTAACCTAACCTAACCTAACCTAACCCAACCTAACCTAACCTAACCTAACCTAACCTAACCTAACCTAACCTAACCTAACCTAACCTAACCTAACCTAACCCAACCTAACCTAACCTAACCTAACCTAACCTAACCTAACCTAACCTAACCTAACCTAACCTAACCTAACCTAACCTAACCTAACCTAACCCAACCTAACCTAACCTAACCTAACCTAACCTAACCTAACCTAACCTAACCTAACCTAACCTAACCTAACCTAACCTAACCTAACCTAACCTAACCTAACCTAACCTAACCTAACCTAACCTAACCTAACCTAACCTAACCTAACCTAACCTAACCTAACCTAACCTAACCTAACCTAACCTAACCTAACCTAACCTAACCTAACCTAACCTAACCTAACCTAACCTAACCTAACCTAACCTAACCTAACCTAACCTAACCTAACCTAACCTAACCTAACCTAACCTAACCTAACCTAACCTAACCTAACCTAACCTAACCTAACCTAACCTAACCTAACCTAACCTAACCTAACCTAACCTAACCTAACCTAACCTAACCTAACCTAACCTAACCTAACCTAACCTAACCTAACCTAACCTAACCTAACCTAACCCAACCTAACCTAACCTAACCTAACCTAACCTAACCTAACCTAACCTAACCTAACCTAACCTAACCTAACCTAACCTAACCTAACCTAACCTAACCTAACCTAACCTAACCTAACCTAACCTAACCTAACCTAACCTAACCTAACCTAACCTAACCTAACCTAACCTAACCTAACCTAACCTAACCTAACCCAACCTAACCTAACCTAACCTAACCTAACCTAACCTAACCTAACCCAACCTAACCTAACCTAACCTAACCTAACCTAACCTAACCTAACCTAACCTAACCTAACCTAACCTAACCTAACCTAACCTAACCTAACCTAACCTAACCTAACCTAACCTAACCTAACCTAACCTAACCTAACCTAACCTAACCTAACCTAACCTAACCTAACCTAACCTAACCTAACCTAACCTAACCTAACCTAACCTAACCTAACCTAACCTAACCTAACCTAACCTAACCTAACCTAACCTAACCTAACCTAACCTAACCTAACCTAACCTAACCTAACCTAACCTAACCTAACCTAACCTAACCTAACCTAACCTAACCTAACCTAACCTAACCTAACCTAACCTAACCTAACCTAACCTAACCTAACCTAACCTAACCTAACCTAACCTAACCTAACCTAACCTAACCTAACCTAACCTAACCTAACCTAACCTAACCTAACCTAACCTAACCTAACCTAACCTAACCTAACCTAACCTAACCTAACCTAACCTAACCTAACCTAACCTAACCTAACCTAACCTAACCTAACCTAACCTAACCCAACCTAACCTAACCTAACCTAACCTAACCTAACCTAACCTAACCTAACCTAACCTAACCTAACCTAACCTAACCTAACCTAACCTAACCTAACCTAACCTAACCTAACCTAACCTAACCTAACCTAACCTAACCTAACCTAACCTAACCTAACCTAACCTAACCTAACCTAACCTAACCTAACCTAACCTAACCTAACCTAACCTAACCTAACCTAACCTAACCTAACCTAACCTAACCAACCTAACCTAACCTAACCTAACCTAACCTAACCTAACCTAACCTAACCTAACCTAACCTAACCTAACCTAACCTAACCTAACCCAACCTAACCTAACCTAACCTAACCTAACCTAACCTAACCTAACCTAACCTAACCTAACCTAACCTAACCTAACCTAACCTAACCTAACCTAACCTAACCTAACCTAACCTAACCTAACCTAACCTAACCTAACCTAACCTAACCTAACCTAACCTAACCTAACCTAACCTAACCTAACCTAACCTAACCTAACCTAACCTAACCTAACCTAACCTAACCTAACCTAACCTAACCTAACCTAACCTAACCTAACCTAACCTAACCTAACCTAACCTAACCTAACCTAACCTAACCTAACCTAACCTAACCTAACCTAACCTAACCTAACCTAACCTAACCTAACCTAACCTAACCTAACCTAACCTAACCTAACCTAACCTAACCTAACCAACCTAACCTAACCTAACCTAACCTAACCTAACCTAACCTAACCTAACCTAACCCAACCTAACCTAACCTAACCTAACCCAACCTAACCTAACCTAACCTAACCTAACCTAACCTAACCTAACCTAACCTAACCTAACCTAACCTAACCTAACCTAACCTAACCTAACCTAACCTAACCTAACCTAACCTAACCTAACCTAACCCAACCTAACCTAACCTAACCTAACCTAACCTAACCTAACCTAACCTAACCTAACCTAACCTAACCTAACCTAACCCAACCTAACCTAACCTAACCTAACCTAACCTAACCTAACCTAACCTAACCTAACCTAACCTAACCTAACCTAACCTAACCTAACCTAACCTAACCTAACCTAACCTAACCTAACCTAACCTAACCTAACCTAACCTAACCTAACCTAACCTAACCTAACCTAACCTAACCTAACCTAACCTAACCTAACCTAACCTAACCTAACCTAACCTAACCTAACCTAACCTAACCTAACCTAACCTAACCTAACCTAACCTAACCTAACCTAACCTAACCTAACCTAACCTAACCTAACCTAACCTAACCTAACCTAACCTAACCTAACCTAACCTAACCTAACCTAACCTAACCTAACCTAACCTAACCTAACCTAACCTAACCTAACCTAACCTAACCTAACCTAACCTAACCTAACCTAACCTAACCTAACCTAACCTAACCTAACCTAACCTAACCTAACCTAACCTAACCTAACCTAACCTAACCTAACCTAACCTAACCTAACCTAACCTAACCTAACCTAACCTAACCTAACCTAACCTAACCTAACCTAACCTAACCTAACCTAACCTAACCTAACCTAACCTAACCTAACCTAACCTAACCTAACCTAACCTAACCTAACCTAACCTAACCTAACCTAACCTAACCTAACCTAACCTAACCTAACCTAACCTAACCTAACCTAACCTAACCTAACCTAACCTAACCTAACCTAACCTAACCTAACCTAACCTAACCTAACCTAACC
>NC_143387.1:75421050-75423550 GCF_980474605.1 Leiobunum rupestre | reverse complement strand
ACCTAACCTAACCTAACCTAACCTAACCTAACCTAACCTAACCTAACCCAACCTAACCTAACCTAACCTAACCCAACCTAACCTAACCTAACCTAACCTAACCTAACCTAACCTAACCTAACCTAACCTAACCTAACCTAACCTAACCTAACCTAACCTAACCTAACCCAACCTAACCTAACCTAACCTAACCTAACCTAACCTAACCTAACCTAACCTAACCCAACCTAACCTAACCTAACCTAACCTAACCCAACCTAACCTAACCTAACCTAACCTAACCTAACCTAACCTAACCTAACCTAACCTAACCTAACCTAACCTAACCTAACCTAACCTAACCTAACCTAACCTAACCTAACCTAACCTAACCTAACCTAACCTAACCTAACCTAACCTAACCTAACCTAACCTAACCTAACCTAACCTAACCTAACCTAACCTAACCTAACCTAACCTAACCTAACCTAACCTAACCTAACCTAACCTAACCTAACCTAACCCAACCTAACCTAACCTAACCTAACCTAACCTAACCTAACCTAACCTAACCTAACCTAACCTAACCTAACCTAACCTAACCTAACCTAACCTAACCTAACCTAACCTAACCTAACCTAACCTAACCTAACCTAACCTAACCTAACCTAACCTAACCTAACCTAACCTAACCTAACCTAACCTAACCTAACCTAACCTAACCTAACCTAACCTAACCTAACCTAACCTAACCTAACCTAACCTAACCTAACCTAACCTAACCTAACCTAACCTAACCTAACCTAACCTAACCTAACCTAACCTAACCTAACCCAACCTAACCTAACCTAACCTAACCTAACCTAACCTAACCTAACCTAACCTAACCTAACCTAACCTAACCTAACCTAACCTAACCTAACCTAACCTAACCTAACCTAACCTAACCTAACCTAACCTAACCTAACCTAACCTAACCTAACCTAACCTAACCTAACCTAACCTAACCTAACCTAACCTAACCTAACCTAACCTAACCTAACCTAACCTAACCTAACCTAACCTAACCTAACCTAACCTAACCTAACCTAACCTAACCTAACCTAACCTAACCTAACCTAACCTAACCTAACCTAACCTAACCTAACCTAACCTAACCTAACCTAACCTAACCTAACCTAACCTAACCTAACCTAACCTAACCTAACCTAACCTAACCTAACCTAACCTAACCTAACCTAACCTAACCCAACCTAACCTAACCTAACCTAACCTAACCTAACCTAACCTAACCTAACCTAACCTAACCTAACCTAACCTAACCTAACCTAACCTAACCTAACCTAACCTAACCTAACCTAACCTAACCTAACCTAACCTAACCTAACCTAACCTAACCTAACCTAACCTAACCTAACCTAACCTAACCTAACCTAACCTAACCTAACCTAACCTAACCTAACCTAACCTAACCTAACCTAACCTAACCTAACCTAACCCAACCTAACCTAACCTAACCTAACCTAACCTAACCTAACCTAACCTAACCTAACCTAACCTAACCTAACCTAACCTAACCTAACCTAACCTAACCCAACCTAACCTAACCTAACCTAACCTAACCTAACCTAACCTAACCTAACCTAACCTAACCTAACCTAACCTAACCTAACCTAACCTAACCTAACCTAACCTAACCTAACCTAACCTAACCTAACCTAACCTAACCTAACCTAACCTAACCTAACCTAACCTAACCTAACCTAACCTAACCTAACCTAACCTAACCTAACCTAACCTAACCCAACCTAACCTAACCTAACCTAACCTAACCTAACCTAACCTAACCTAACCTAACCTAACCTAACCTAACCTAACCTAACCTAACCTAACCTAACCTAACCTAACCTAACCTAACCTAACCTAACCTAACCTAACCTAACCTAACCTAACCTAACCTAACCTAACCTAACCTAACCTAACCTAACCTAACCTAACCTAACCTAACCTAACCTAACCCAACCTAACCTAACCTAACCTAACCTAACCTAACCTAACCTAACCTAACCTAACCTAACCTAACCTAACCTAACCTAACCTAACCTAACCTAACCTAACCTAACCTAACCTAACCTAACCTAACCTAACCTAACCTAACCTAACCTAACCTAACCTAACCTAACCTAACCTAACCTAACCTAACCTAACCTAACCTAACCTAACCTAACCTAACCTAACCTAACCTAACCTAACCTAACCTAACCAACCTAACCTAACCTAACCTAACCTAACCTAACCTAACCTAACCTAACCTAACCTAACCTAACCTAACCTAACCTAACCTAACCTAACCTAACCTAACCTAACCTAACCTAACCTAACCTAACCTAACCTAACCTAACCTAACCTAACCTAACCTAACCTAACCTAACCTAACCTAACCTAACCTAACCTAACCTAACCTAACCTAACCTAACCTAACCTAACCTAACCTAACCTAACCTAACCTAACCTAACCTAA